>NC_084765.1:30487874-30525374 GCF_028858725.1 Colius striatus
TTTCCCAGTACTTCTCTTCCCCCCACCCATTCCCTCCTGCACCGCCACCTCAAACCAGGGGCTGTGCGTTTTCTCCTGTTTGCTCCCAGCTCCTGGAGCCTTCACCAGAGCAAAACACGACTCCATGAGAGCCAGCGCTCTCAAAGGAACCCGCCTGCATGCCACCACTGTGTGCTGGCACCTGCCCAAACTTCGGGCTCATCTCACAAAGTCTTGGGGCTTTGTGGGTTTATGGGAGGCCCATCTTGTTTGGTGTTGGTCTTGCCAAGAGAAGCTCAGCTTGGCCCCTCCTCTCACCTGGGCCCGTTCTGCACCACGCGGTTCCTACACGTCCGCCAGCACGAGCACATGGGATTGCACTCAAAGATACACTGGGGCATCCTCTTGTTGAACCCAGGCTGGAGTCGGCCGTCCTGACGTGGAGAGGCATTCAAGACTGGGTTAGTGGCTCTTCCTGTGATCCAGCATCACCAGGGCAAGCAAGAGCACAAACTCCCCAAGCGGAAACACAGGCCAGAGAACCCCAGGGCAGAGCCGTAGCCCGACTTCACTAAGCACAGCACCAGACCTCAACTTCTGCAGTGCTTTTGCTCTACCCCGACAGCCCCACACTCCCCACCACCACCCACAGATGACAAAGAGCAAGACTCCACCTCCATTTTTGCTGCCTGGCATCACCCTGTGCACTGCCAAAACGCTCTGCGGCACCATTATGAGCATTCTGCAGTGCTCTAGGGGAGAAGCTGATGTTCTCTCTGTCTCTGGAATAAAGCCGAGACTTCCCGAGTACTAGGCCCGTACTCCCAAGTTCTGTGAACCGCATTCTCTTCCTAAATAACGCTCCCCAAAAGTACTTACCCAAAACCAACCACGCTTCTGGAAATGTTGCAGTTAGGACACCTTTTCTTCGCCTTCATCCCAAAGGATCACGACAAACAAAAGCAGGCAGCATGCCTCTGCACTCTCCCCTCCCCTGCTTTACACACGGCAGCGTTTTCCGTGTGGCTCAGAAATGGAAGCTGATTTCACACAAGGGTTATGAAATGGCTCTAAGTAATGGCTCGGGTCCCATGACAGTCCCATAACACCCATCAAAAACAAAGAACAGCTTCCCCGAGTTCACCTTCTGTTCTTGCCACACACACCTCGGAGCTGAGGCTACAACTTTAGGCATTTTAACAGAGAGGGAGATGTGCTGAGCAAGGAGCTCTTGGGAAGGTGCCCCGGATGCTGCGAGTGGCAGCTCCAAGCGCTGCTCTGACCCCAGAGGAGCTGCCGTGTCCTCACCTGATCGTAGAAGCAGCCCCCGCTGAGCTGCCGACACACGCAGTTCCTGGAGGAGCAGTCGTCGACACACGAGCAGCGCTGGAACAGGAGACAAGGGGTGAACTCCGCGCCACTCGCACCTCACTCACAGAGCAACTCCTGGGGCTGGCGCGGAGAGGAAACCAGGAGTCTGGCCTTCTCCGGCTGCAGCTCATCAGTCAGAAAGACAACAGCCTCAGCTGCAGTTTGCTCGCAATATTAGGACCGGGCCAATCCCATTGGCCATGAAAAACCCATTCTGAGCTGCAGTGTACTGCACCACCTCTCAATGCGCACCCCAGGACAGGGAAAACCACAGCGATACGCAGGACTCCTCACCTGTAAATGAGTGATGTTCCTATCAACGGCCACCTGGGAGGTGAAGCAGCTCCTCACGATGTACTGGAAGCTGCTGGGACACGGCTCACTGTCCACAGCATTGACGCAGGGAATCGGGACCCACTCGTAACCCCGTGAGATGTCACTGGCATTGGCAGAAAGAGAATTGTCACAGAAGGAAAGCTCCCCTGAGACATGGGCCACTCCAGTGCCATCCTGGGCCAGCATTACTGCCTGGGATCACTGAGAACTCAAACAGACTTCATTTTTCCCACCCTGCCTTTCAGATTGTTCCTTGTGCTCGTCAATATTCCCATTTGGAGCACAAGCCACGGTCTGAATCAACAGGTACTTAGCTCTTGCTAAGCTCAAACTGACCTCCATAGCCCTTCCAAAAGCCAAGCAAGAACTGGCAATCCTCTCTTAAGCCATGCCCCCAGCCTCCCCCGTGCAAGGGCTCTATTTGCTGACCCGCAAGCAAAGCCAGCCATATTCTCACCTGCTCAGGACCGTTTCTGTCAGGGTAGGCCTCTCTTCAACAGTCTCCCTTGTCTGCAGGGCCACACAGACCTCAGAGTTCAGGCCAGCGCCCTGGACTGGAATCTCACTCTCCCGGTTCTTTAAACTGACCTCCGAGCCGCATGAAAGAGAGAGACTGCAAAAGAGCAAGAAAGAAGCAGCGTTCCCCATAAGAAAGCATGCAAGAGGAAAAACAGCTGAATCACATCCTCCAGCCAGCCCTTCAGCAAGAAGGAGGGGGCTGTGGCAGTGAATAATCACCTGAGCTTGCTTTACCAAGCACGGCTCAGTGAACCCTTCTACGTGAAGGCCCTGGCAGATGCCATAGATTGGAGGTGCAGGCACTCGCCAGAGCTCTGGGCAAACCTGGCCTTGCTCCAGGCATGACAGGTACTTTGTGGTACAGCCTCACTTCACACAGCCTTGAAACTCACTCTGGCAGGGAAAGATGTGGGCTGGGAAGTGCAGGATGGGAAGAGAAGCAGCCCACAGGAAGCTGCTATTGGACTTGGCCCTTGGTCATACTCAGCAGCTTCTGGGAAGCACACATGGGGACTTTATTCATAGCAGCCACCATGCAAAGGAAAAGGCCTGTTGCCATATTATTCCATGCTAGTTGGGGGGGGGGGAAAAGCTTTCATCTAGGACACCTCAGGCCTTTCTGTTGGGAAGCCCCGGCTGGGCACAGCCCCTCCAAGCCTCTGCCCAAGACTCCGGGAGCACTCCACGATTTCTTCTCTTTCTGACACCAGCTCTGGCAGCAGCAGCAGCTCATGTATCGGACCCACCGCCCCCAGGAGCAGGAGCAGGAGCAGGAGCAGGACAAGGAAGAAACAAGCCTCCCACCCCAATTTTGCTTTGTGCTTAAATGCCAAAGGCATGAAGAACTTGCCACAAAAAGGAGCTGCACTGCTCTACCATGCCATTGTCATGCACCCTGTGCATGGAAACCTGGAAACCCAGAAGCATGGAGCAGGTCAGAAAAGACACCAGAGCAAGATCAAATCAGACAGGAGGTCGGAGCACTGTCCAACACAAGGATGGCTCCGTTTGTTTTCTCCTCTGTGTTTTCATCCTCCCTTTATACCTGTGCCCACTGGTGCAAGTCAGGAGCTACAGCCAGGTACTGCCTGAATTTCCTCAGCATTTAGCACACCTGGCAACGTCAACTCATTCCACTGATATTCCTTCCATTCCTAGCAATTCCTAGCAATGGAATGAAGAGACTATTTTCACTCCTGAGCCCTCCTATCTTCACAGCCTCTGTCCCAGCTCACCCGGTGCCTGTTGAGCTCATTCTCCTCTGGTTTAACACTTTGCTTTTTTTCTTGGGAACCAGGCTGGAGTTTCCCATTCTTCGTCTTTTCCTCCGACATCCTGCAGCAGCTGGAAAAGAGAAGAAATAGAAACCCAAAGTTTACTCAGCAATGAAAAGAAGAAGAACTACAGAGGAGAGGCTGTCCTGGGGGGAATTCCCATTTGAGGGCGCGATCTGAGGAAACCGTTTCCCACTCCAACGAGTTGATTTACGAGCCAACCTCAAGATGACACACACATATGTGCCAACACACAAAGAGCTGTCCGTCAGTGCTGCAAACCCACTCCCAACTCTGAGAAGCCTCTCCAAACTCCTTCTGGCCCCTACACCACCATACACAACAGCCAACGCCTTCAATTACCCGTCTTTGGCAGTGCTGCTAACGCCGTAGGAGGCTGAACAGAAGCCGGCTTACTCAAACAGATGCTGCAAGGACACTGGCAGAGAAGTGCCTACACAAACTGACATCTGTCTAACCCGGTCTGTGGCAGCAGCCCTGCTGACACCAGCAGGAAAGGAAACCCTGAAGAGATTCCGGGACTGAAAGGTCCCAGGAGAGATTTCAGTCCTTCTTAACCTGCCTCATCTCCCACTCAACCACACAGACACACCTTTGGGAGGTGGGTGCTGCGGGGGATTTTTACTCTGTCCTTTTTACCTCTCTGTGACTTCAGGGGGGCCACGTAGCTCTGCTTCCCAGGCACCGACTGGGGAAGGCCTGGGAGACAGGGCAATGGCACCGGCATCCGAAGGGCCAGAATGTTTCTGTGGCATTCCTCCTTGGCTTCTTTTGGGTCGGACTCTTTGCTTGCATTCTGGAAAACAACATGCAGTTAAATTGAGCTTCTGCATTTAGAAAAAAAACACACCAGAACAACACAACAGAAAAGAAGTGCAATTCCTTTCTCTCAAGTATAATCACTTCAACTGCAGACAGCACCACACACTCAAAGCAAAAGCACACAGACCCTCCTCTAGCACAGAACTTTACTTTGCCAAGAGACTCCAAGACACTCCCAGCCTGCTGCTCCTTCCCCTTCTGGAGGCTACTGCCTTGGAGGGTGAATGGCCACCTGGCAGAGGTGGACTGGCAGGCCAAAGCGGCCACAGATCCTCAAAAGGATCAGACACTATTTACACGGGCATTTGGTTGGCTATGGAGAAGGCAAACAAGTGCATCACATACACCTATTCCCTGAAATAGTCCCTCAAGTGTGGCTGTCACGTCCAAGACGCGTGACAACGGTCCTGCAGGCACGTTTCAGAAGAGCAGGCAGCAAAGGGAAGGGATCCTACAAGCTCCTGCTGGCAACCAAGAGAATGCTGTAGTTGCCACTGAGTTTCCACACACTTTCTAAGAGAGCTGAGGGTGGCCTTGAGACTCTATTTTAACACCTGTGTCCCTCTGTAAGAACAGAAACCATAGCAGTCGGGACGTGGATGCTAAAAAGCTACCACTGCTAGCGCTGAAGTCAAGGTCCAAAGAGCACGGGAAGCAACGTCTTAAACCCGTCCCCCACACCCAGCCAGGTGATGGATATCCCCAGCAGTCAAGGCGGCTGCAGCTGCTGCTGCTGCTGCTGCTGCTGGGGGTGCCCTGGGCTATCTTGGAGTGAGAGGGATGCTTTGCTGCAGACCCTGTGTAATGTCATTTGCTCTCATCAGGCTTTGCTTCCCAGTCTCACCGTCTCCTTCAGAATTGCCACTTTCTGCTCTCCTATTTAATGTAGCGCTAGAGGCCCGCAGGCTTACTTTTGTCTTGTGCTGAGTGGTCTGCGCTGGCTCTGGGGGGCTGCCAGCTTCACTGACCTCACAGGAAACGCCGATTCCACCATCTACGTCTGGTTTTCGTTCCGCCGCTTGCTCTTCTGCAGCACTTTCATCTTCAGCTGTGACATGAAACCCTGCAGAAGGAGGGAGGATAAGGAGGATGAGAGGAGAAGGTGCGAGTTGCTGGCAGGAGCTGGGAACCTGTGGAGAAAGGAGCACGCGCCGGACCAGGTTTGCTGGCAGGACTTGTGATCTCATGGGGGACCCACGCTGGAGCAGTCTGTCTGGGATGCCCCATGTTGGGGCAGTTTGTGAAGGGCTGCACCCTGTGGGAAGGACCCACGCTGGGGCAGTTGATGAAGAACTGTAGCCCCTGGGGAAGGAGCCACGTTAGAGAAGTTCCTGGAGGACTGTCTCCCGTGGGAGGGACCCCACACTGTAGCAGGGGGAAGTGTGAGGAGGCTTCCCCTGAGAAGAAGGAGTAGCTGGACGGTCCACAACTCCCCTTCCCCATCCCCCTGCGCTGCTGGAGAGGGAGGGGTGAGAGTCCCGGGAAGAAGAACCCCGCCCCGGTTGGGGGAAGGTGTTTCGTTATTCACATTGTATTGCTCATTTTCCTTGCTGTCTTCTGCATATTCAGTAACAAATGGAAACGTTTCTCCCCAAGATGAGTCTGGTTTACCCATCATGGTCGTTAGTGAGCGATCTTCCTGTCCTGTGACGTTTCTCTCCCTCCTGGCCAGTTTAGGAGGGGGACTGATAGAACAACTTGGTGGGCACCTGGCACCCACTCAGGCCTAAACCACCACAAGCACATTCAATGCCTTTCTAGACTAAAATAACTACAGGATCCAGGGGCTTCTTTTCTTTCTTTCAATCCCATCCAAACATTCCCGTGCTCCCCAGCAATAAATCTTTCCCACCACACACTTCACACCTGAGACGAAACAAAGTCAAGTATGATCGCCACGTACGTGCAGAAAGGTTTCTGACACGACCACCTGTCAGCTCCCCAGCCCACCTGCACTGACAAGAATTCACTGACACCATCAGCCAAAGGATGACACGGACCAGCTCTTAGGGACTCCTTGTGCGCTTTTCCTTCTAGGGGCCAGAGAGGAAAAGCATCACAGGTACCGCCAGCAAAAGCTTTGGCCGGGTGGGCTGGCAGAGCAGCTAGGCCCGATTCCCAGGAGCTCCAGGAGGGGCAACTCTCACTTACAGTACTGGGAAAGTCCCTGCCTCAGAGCGGAGGAGACTTCTGCCAGCCACGAAAGCATGTCGGGATCCCTTCAAAGGGCACCACAGGGCAGCAGGGACGTCTAGCTCTCTTCCCGCGCCGCTGCTCACACCACTCGGACGCGCACAAGGAGACGCTGCAGCGCCCACCGGACGAGCAGCCACAAGTCGCCGTCGCTGCGGCAACTGCCACCGGCCGCTGGCGAGCGCGGGACCACGCACAGCTCCAACGGCCGTCTGCGAGCGCGGCCCGAGCGCGGCACCACGGACAGCTCCGGCGCTCTCCCGCGCTGCCGCCGCAGGACGGCCCGGCCGCCAACAACACGCCGCTGCTGCCACACCTCGCGCTCCACAAACCCACAGCCAAACACCATCGCTGCCCACACAAGGAGCCTCCAGCCTGCTCCCCGACACCACCCATCCAGATCCCTCACTCGGCCCTTCAGCACCACAACCCAACCCCTGCCGCAGCACCTACTCACCTCACACCAATGGCACCCTGAGTTCAGCCAAGACACCGAACCCACTGCCTCAGACAACTTCTCAACTGCAGCACCTCACCTATTGCTCCACAACACTAGCAGCCTTCCCTGCAACAGCACATCTTCATGGAGGTCTCCAGCATCACCATCTCCACCAGTGCCGGAGCCAGACAGCACTCGCAGGCTCTGCTGCAGCACTGCCCATCACCCTGGCTTGCGGGACAGACCCCTCCGTCTCACTCAAGCCTGCAAGCTCCCCGCATTTCCTGCCTCCTCTTGGACACAGAGAAAGCACCACTTTGTACACAGGGCTGACACTCACCACAGGCCAGTGAGGCAGCAGCACATCTACACGACGTGCTAACCCAGTTCAAATGGGGATCTCATCCTCACTCTGTGTCACTACCCTCCCGAGTCACGGCAGAGGAAAGAGAGCAAGACACACTCTCATTCACACCAAGTCTTGAGCCCAAGCAGCACTTTCCCTTAGCCTTTGGATCTACAAGCTTAAACCTCTCAATGGTTTAGGGCCCGACTTCAATATTGACAGATGACCTGCCAAGAGGATTGTCCCCAAGGGAACAAAACCCACAACAGCCCTGGTCTTACCTTGCAGGCCATGGCTCCCATCAAACACACCACCAGGCTGCTCCAGTAGCTAAGCCTCAACTAAAACCCAGAAGCACCAATAGTGCAGCAGGCCCTACTAAAGTGTTTGTCCCCATCTTTCTTCTAAGCCCCATTTAAGTACTGAAAGTACTGAATCAAGTAACTGATTAGAGTAGGTACAAAAAATGTCTGTCGAGCTCAGTTAATGGCAATGCGTTGAATTCTCATGAGACTTTGCCTCATCTCTGGAAGGAGGACGTTTCCCTCACTGATCCCCCCCTCTCCTTCATCCCAACACTACCTCTGCCACCTCTTGGGAAGGTGAGATGCCTGCTAAATTCCCAGGCACATACTCCAAACCTCCACCTCTCGGGGAGGAGGATGAATTCCTCATTACGGACTGAACGTGAATCTCGCTCAACGTGACTCTGAGTGTTCTAGTCCATGGGGGCCAGAAAGCGCTCCAAGAAGGTCGGTAAAACTTGCTTGAAAGCAGCAACTACTGGGACAATCTGTCTTTGCCTCTCACAGCCACCCAAAGAATGTTAAGCAATGTTAAAACACGGCTTCAAATCGGGCAAAAAGCATCAGCACACAACACCACACAGCCTTTCCTTCAGCTTGGCATTTGGCACAATACAATGTAGGCTCACCTCAGGCTCGGGCAAGAGTTGTACTCACATTTGCAGTGAGTAGCACTCACTTAGCTCTCTAAGCTCCATCTGGCTTACCCTACCAAAGCTTCTCAGGGGGCCTAAACATGCTGAGCCCCCATGCAACCTAGGACTGCTGACATCTCTGTTACTGTGCTTAGGACTGACTTGCTTCCCATTACAAAGGTGAAGAGAGCAAAACCAGCTGACACCTCCAGAGACGGTGCATTCCCTGCCCCGCTACCAAGCTCAGCATTGTTTGTTACGCAGCCCGGAGAGCTGAGATCAATGGCCAGGCACACAGCCCAGCTCACCAGAAAGGACATTCAGAAATGTCCTGCCTGTCCTCACACCTGCGAACGGAACCTCACTCTCTGCTTGCATCCACCTCACGGGACGCAGAAACAATCAGCACTGGCTCCTCATGAGAAGCAGCTAGTTGTGCTGTGACATTGGCTCACAATCTCACAAGCAGCGCACACCTGTCGCTTTTGACTGCTGCCCTGCTACCTCCCTTCTGCGTCATCGTCTGTGTCCTAGTAGTGGGAGCATCATGATTACACTCTTCTATTTTTAAAAGCATTTCTCTCGCTCTCCCCTGTTGCTGAGCAAAATATCCTGCCTGCATGTCATGGTTTGACATGACAGCCTTTTCTGGTATGAGGGAAGGGGCTGCAAAGATGGCTCCTGCAAGAAGTTGCTCACAACTCTCCCCAGCTCAGAAAAGGCTCACTTCTGGGACTGAGCCAATTAGACGCCTCCACGATCACTTTTTAAGAAGAAGCTGGAAGGGGAGGTGTCTTCCTCCATCTTCTTTCCTTCTTCTGCCCCTTCTTCTCTTCTTCTGGCTGGTGGTGGTGCAAGGAGTAGGAACAGTGAGAGAAACAACCATGCGGACTCCAAGGTCAGTGATGAAAGGGAGGAGGTGTACTGTAGCAGAGACTCCCCTGCATTCTATGGAGAGAACTGGTGAAGCTGAGATTTATTTTCATTTCTTTAAAGACCCCACATCAGCGGGAGAGACTCATTTTGATAATGCGCCCGCATCAGGGGCAGAGACTCATTTTGCTAAAGCTGACCCCGGACCAGGGGCAGCGATTCACTTCAATAAAGGCCCCGAGCCAGGGACAGTGATTTTGGCCGGAGGAGGCCTTGTCCCGAAGGAGGGGCCCTTTATCACTATGGCCGGAGCAGGCCCTGTCCCGAGGAAGGGACCCAATATCCACAGCTGCAACTGTGGGGAGGAACCCACGACAAAGCAGCTCATTAAACTTATGCCCAGAAGAGGCCTTGTCCCGAGAGAGGGACCTTGCAACTGCAGAAACTGCAACCGCGGTGAAGAATCCACGTCAGAGATATTCACCAAGGACTGTGTCCCGTGTGAGGGACCCTGTATCGGCAGAAGCCACAGCTGTTGGGAACAACCCACACCAGAGAAGTTTGTTAAGGACTGTGTTCCAGGGGAGGAACCCTGTGTTGGAGCAGGGGAAGAATGCCAGGAGTCATCCTCATCTGAGAAGACAGAAGCGGCAAAGCCCATCTGTGAGAGACTGACCACATCCCCCACTCCCTGCCCCCCTGAGCTGTTGGGGGGGGGGGGAGGTAGAGATATCGGGAGCAGTGAGCTGGGCCCGGGAAGAAAGGAGGGATGGGGGAGGGAGATCTTAAAGTGCTGGTTGTAATTTTCTCATCATCCTACTCCCTTTTTGCTTTTATTCTGTTCTGTTTCTTGTAGAATAAACTTTCCTACTTTCCTCTCTAAGTCGAGTACTGGAGTCTGTTTTGCCCAGAACCATAATTGGCAGCGAGCCCTCCCTGCCCTTGTCTCAATCCACAACAATCTTGCTTATCTTTTTACTCCCATTTCGCTGGGTCCTCCGCCATCTTAACGAGGGTGAGGGTGAATGGGGGCATCGAGCGAGAAACTGTCGTGGTGCTGTTGTGCTAGCTGGGCCAAACCACGACACTGCACAAAGGACAGCAAGCCTAAAGACGAGCTCCCAGTTGAGAGAAGTAAAGGAAGTCTCCTGCTTCCCGTCCACACAGATGTTCTCTTGCTTTTGGGGAAAGAGAATCCTCAGCTGGAGAAAAACAGACAGTGGGACTGCAAGGGAGTTTTGCTTTATAACTCTATGGTTTTGGCAGCAGCTGGATGTGAGCTCTAGCAGCTGACCAAACACACTTTGCAAGTTACAGAAGTGGACAGACATGCTCCAGTACAACATGAGGAAGAGCTAACAGTGAAATCACTTCTCCAGTGAAAAAAAGCTCACAGCAACTTACTCCTCCTAACTGCTGGGCACGTCCCGCCCAGACACGTGCACATGCAGACGATTTTGCTAATTTCTTATCATCCCTCTGTTGACACAGGCAACACACAACTGCTTCACGCCGCATGATGGCAGGAGCTGATCCTGCACAGACAGAGGGAACCTTACCATACACCTACCTGGCTCCTGTGCTGACCTCAGGGAAACAACCTCTCACCACAGGGCCCAAACCACTGCTTTCCCTTCTCAGCACACCCTGCAATACAAAGACAGTATTAGCAGAAAGCAAAACAAAACGACAAAACACTGATGCTTCCCAGGAAGCAGGGAGCACATCGTGTGCCAAACACAGCCAGTGGAAAACTCTCCGTCAGGTACCACTCTCCAGCGTCCTACTTCTCCTTAGAGGACCCGTCTGCTTTTTTCTGGGTGCACTGTGGGACAGACTGAAGGCAGACTTACACAGAAAAAAGGGGGTTTAAAACATGCAAGCAAGAAGCTGAGACATCACCAAAGCAGCCTGAACTGCGGCAGCTAAACTAAAAGCAGTGCTCTCTCAAGGTCCCTTCTAAGCCCTACCATTCTAGGAGTCTATGATTCTAGGATCTGTCGCAGCTTGGTTTAGTACAAGAACTCCCAGCACAAACTGCAATGTAGCTGGAATCACCTGAGGAAGGAGACAAAGGAACGTATCCTGATGGGAAGATCATGAATGACTGGGGAAAACACATCAGGCAACTATAAGCATGTCCCACCTGAAAAAAGGACAAGAATCTTTCAAGGACACAATGCACTCACCCAGTTCTTTGGGCGCATCATTCCCCTGCTCCCTCCTCACTATCGACTGTAGCAGCAACAGTTTAACACATCCAAAAAGCTGGATGGACAACAGCTAGCTAAGAACTTTGTAGTATGGTTTCTGCTAGCTGACACCCTGGCCCAAGGAAAAGGGGAAACTGCTCTCATCAACGTCAGCAGATCTGCTCAGTTGCACACCTTTTTTGGTGGGGGTAGGGGGATGGTAGTTGCTGCTATACACATCTCTCTGCTAGACTCACTGCTCTTGAGCAGACCAAAGGGGTCTTTTGCACTCAAGAAACAAAAGATGGACAGAAAACCAGCCCAGCCTGGCTGTGCTTTGCCACGTTGCCTCACACATTTGCAGAAACGTACTTGCAGAACATGGCATCCAACTTTCTTTTCACCAAGCCAGACCGTTTCCAAAGTACTCAATAGAACATCAAGAGAACAAAACTGCAGCCAACTCCAAAAACATACGCATCCACACGTTGCAAGAGAAACTGACTGCAACCCCACTTAGAGGGGGTGCACCCTCAACAAGACTTGCCATAGAAGAGATTTCTGTGAGACAAACAGCTCTTTGGGGAATTTCACTGCACTGGAACTAGAAGCTCATTTCACAAACACCAGAACACTGCTGTTGCACAGGAAAGGCCCCTGAGAACGGGTGAATTTCAACCAGTAAGCCTTTACATACAGGCTCCCCTCCAACTAGTACTGTCTCGTGCTTTACAACCTACCAGCACCTGAAGAAGGGAAACCAAGGGCAAGAAGGTGGCATGCTGAGGACATCAGAGCACATTACAAGTAGTACAGCTGCATCTTGAGGACAATAGCTGACGATGCATCTGTCACACTGCCGTCTCTGAGCGGAAAATAACGTATTTGAAATCATTAGGGGAGTCTCTCCAGAAACTGATTTCCACTGTGAGTCAAATGCATGCTCCTGAAGCCATGCACTGAATTCTAATAGTTTACACACACTGACTGAAAACCCAAGAGCACAAAAAGGTAAAGAAAATATCGTCCCCGTTTTAAATTCACCTTCGTACAACAAGCTGAGACAAGGCATGCCATAGGATTTAGATGCACTAGACAGAACACAGCACAGCAGGTTCAACAGTTTGGGACATCACTTGGAAAAAAAATACAGCTGCACACGCAGCTCGTCATAAATTTGCCTACAACTTAAATTCCTACGGAAAACTAAACAGCCAGAAAAACGTATCCGTTGAGGTAATGGGAAAGAGCTGGACAGCACATGCAAACAGCAGCCTCACTGTGACAACTTGTTTCCAAATATACAGTAGACACGATAAAAACTGACAGTGCAATTATTCTAAAGCATTTGGCTATGTGCTACCACCACACAGACTGCAGTGCCACCAGCAGAAAAAGTGCTTTTAATACCTGTCCTTGCCTAACGGCTGAAAAACCTACTGAAAATCTGCCTCTTGCTTGCAAAGCTGTAAAGCTGGACCAAAGAGGCTTTAGAGCAGCTCAGGTGACTTTGAGTTTCTAACGGTCTAAGTGGAATGTTCGTTTATAATGGTCTTCCTGCAGGATACAAGACGACGTAGCACAAAAGACTCACCCAGTACATACCAAGTCCTTGTCCCTGTGTTTGCACTTGAGCAGTCAGGTTACACCCTGTAGTCTGCCGTACGCGTAAGCTTCCTCAGAACAGCCAGCAGGGAAGGATACAAATATGATGCACTCTGGGATGTAAGCGAGGTCAACTTCACAGCCTTCCTCCATAACGGGAACAAAGTCAGCACTTCTGTGAAGAAATGAGACGCAACAGTCCAGAGCAAAGCAGCCAAGACCAAGCACAGCATAGTAACAAAAAGAAACTGCAACTTGGACTCGTACTGCCAAGCAGCTGATGTTTCCAACATTTTCATCGTAGTTGCCATTTATGAAATGCCTACAGAGCTCCAACGATTCAGTTCAGTACACAAATGGAGTTAGACAAAGGTCAGAGCTCTTCCCATCAAAAACAGGGTGGCTGCAACCAAGAACGCGGAAAAAAAACCTAAAATGAATGCCAGCAACTTTGACAAACTCTAGTGCTCCAGATTTGGGACTTACAAAGACAACACAGAGGTACTTCTGCCTGCACACAGCTCCTTTTCTGTAGAGTTCTGCACACGCTTTACAACTGGCAGATTCACCAGTGATCCGTAAAGCACTGCAGACAGGTAACACCAAACGAAACCCAAAACCAATCCCATTCTTGCTACTCTCAGTTATCTATATTTTGTTCAGGATTCCTCCCTGACATGAGAGGGATGGAGGAAAACACTCCCTGTGCTCCTCAGGCATCCAGCATTCTCCCCAATGCCCTAAAGTCCTTTTGAAGAGCTTTGGAACTTCTCTCCGTAACCTCATCGGTACCAACCTATATTTTGAGAGCAGCGTTCCCCAAGGCAGTAGCAAACACTCCCTTCTGCTAAGGGCTGGAAAAACAAGGCTTGGCTTTCCAAGCTGCATGTCATGAAGGTGTTGAGCTAGACATTTGCCACGCCGGGAGTGTTTAACCACCGCCGCACTATCAGGAGAACCACAGTCTCTGCAGAGAAATGGCAAGAAGAGGCAATCACAAAACAAAAGGTTTTCCAGAGACTGCCAAGACACCAACGGAAGCCCCAAAGTAGTTCACACAGGGGCTCAGTCACGGTGTTTCGGAAGCTAAATGGCTTGGAGTAGCTCTCCACACGCTGGTCTTTATTCACATCTTGGTCATTTGGACTTGGCCCTGCACACTAGTTACCAGCCTGCCCAACGGATCCAGGGGTCCTGTGGCTCACCACTACTACCTTGTCAAGCCTCTATGTTGGCTCATGCACACCAGAACTGGACTGACCCCAAAACCACCATCAGGGCCCTGCAGCACCAATCATCCAAGTAAGTTCAGATGAAAGCCAAGTTCTGAGCCATGCTCCTTTCTCCAAGACTACACGTCCTGTTCAGTCACAAACTCCCAAAGCCTATGCCAGCATCCCAGGAACCCTTGTTTTAAATGTCAGAACTCACCTCTCCCTTACCGAGCCATCTAAGAGAGCCAGAATGGCTGCTCCGGTTACTAGGAGTTACTAATTCATTGCAGTTCTTAGTATGTATGGCTATGCATTTCTATGGGATTAGAAGGTAATTCATACTAATTCATTCCCACTTTGGAGAGTGGGACTGGGAAACGAACTCTCGGGGGGAAAAGAAACTTTTCAAACTGATGGCTTGTTCATTCTCTTGCAAAACACACGAGGGGGTACAAGTAAAGCAAAGTCAAGTTTGCATTCAGAATTGAGAAAGTAACTTTGCTGCTGGCATCATGGTACATTGAGCCAAAGGCTTTCCAGTCATGGCTGCTCACGTAAGTAGAAAACAAAATCAACCGAGATTTCCTGCACAAGCTCAAACAAAACACTTCAAATATGGCTGCTGGAAATCACCCAAGGTTAGCAAGAGGAGCAGCACCAAAAATGCCATGTCTAAGAGACATGAATGGCGATCAAGAGAAAAAGAGGCAACAAAGAACAACAGGAAAGTTGTAAAGATCCCTTATGAAAATACACTTCTTAGGCCTATTATTGTCGTGTTGACAAGGACATGCGGCTCCCATCTCCCTTCCCTTCCCCAAGTGCACTGCTGGATTCCACACACCACGCAGGAGTGTCACTGGGCTGCAGGGATCGGTCACCAACGTGACTCAGGGAAACAAAGGCAGCAGAATGAAGTGGATTTGACCCAGGGAACCAAACACAGACAAAAACATTCCCCATGTTGCTTTCACCACCACACACACAAAATATTCTCTCTCTCTAGTCTGGTGGCAATAGAAGCTGAGCAGTGGATACCAGCTGCACCTCAGGGCAGCAGTCAGCACAGCACAGTATAGGGTCCCTACCTCATCCTGTGAACTTGCTGGTCTGCAGCCAGGAAGGCAGAACATTTGTCCCCTCCTACCCTGCGGCGTTTGTCAAAGCAGCGGCACAGTGATGACAACGAGCTCTCGGTCGCACTGTGCCTGCCAGAGCCCTGGCCCAGCACCTGTGGGGAGAAGTGACATGGAGTGAAAGGCCGGAAAGACTTACCCGAACAACACACGGCTTCGATCGCTGCAGTGACTACTCTGCTGGGGCAGCTCCTGGGGCTCTTGGAGCTCGGGTGCCCCGTGCCTATGCCCGAGGCCCCTCTCTCTCCATCTCCTCCCACTCCCCAGCTCTCGGGTCACCCCCAGGCCTGCCCCAGCTGGGCCCGGCTCAATCTTGGAGCTCCCACCCACCGGGCCCGGGTGGGCAGCAGGCAGGAGACACCCCCACGCCTGTCCAAGGCCCTGCTGGCCCCACGGGCAGCCCCAGCTCTCACCTCAGCCGGGTCACAGCTGCAGCTGAGACTGCGCCTCACAACACCAACATGGCTGCCGGGCAGCTGAGGGGGGGCACTGACAGCTCACAGTGTGCCCTGGCAACCAACATGGACACCCAGCAGCCTCTGCCCCAGGCCTGCAGCTCCCTCATGGCCCAGGAGCCAAGGCAGCCACCCAACACCCCCTTTACCTGGGCTCCAGCTCCTGGGCTGCTCCTTCCTGCTGTCCCAGCCTGCCCCTGCTCAGGGCCCTCTGACCCTGCAGCCCCTCGGCCACCTCCCAGGGGCTGCACAGGCCCCGCCCAAGGAGTAGCCAAAGCAGCAGAAGGAAGGGCAGGAGCAGGGCAGTGGGACAGAGCAGCAAAACGGTGGCTGTCAAGTAGACAGGGGCTGCAGGAGGAAAAGGAGCAATAAGCAGCAGGAAAGAGGCACAGAGAGACGACTGGAAGGGCTGAAGGAACGACAGAGGTATACACAGGCGCAGGCAGGGAGAGGGAGTGGGGCGGGGAGCAGAGAGACAGAAAAGGCACCAGGAGAGCGGAAGGACAGAGAAATGGGACAGCGATTAGGATAGAGGGGAAAGGCAGAGGAGAGGGAAAGGCAGAGGCAGGGACAGAAGGCAGGGTGCTGAGAAGAAAGGGAAGGGAAACCATCCTGAGAGACCGAGGAACAGAGGGATGTGGATCAGCAGCAGGAGGTGCGGGAGGGCAGAACAGCCATGGCCTGAGAGAGTCAGAGGAAAAGCTAAAAGCAGGTGAGGGGCAGGATGGAGGCCCAGAGAGAAGAGACAAGTGCCAGGCAGCTGAGCAAGAGAGACGGGCAGGAAAGTGGGAACAGGCTGCGGGGGAGAGAGGGGAGATAAGGCCAGGAAGCCCAAGATGGCGATCGAGAAAGGCAAAGGACCGGGAGCAGGAGAGGAGAAAGAAAAGAAGAGCAGCAGGATGTAGAAGAGACAGGGAGGACTTAGAAAATACAGACAAGGAGTCATAGAAAGAAATATTGAAGGGCTAAAGACAGAGAGAGAGAGGAATAAAAAGATGAGGGCAGGGAGCCGGACAGAGTGCTGGGGAGAGACCAAAAGTAGCCATTATGGACAACTACCCTCATTTGGTGAGCACTGCCCAGGAACTGCATTACCAGGAGCCTCAAGAAGTGGGCTGCCTGCAAAAGCCCTCTCCTGGGCCAAGCCCTGCACCCTGAGAGTGGCGACCACCACCAGCTTGTAGTGGGCAGGACTGGGGAAGGGAAAATCACCCGGTTATGTCTTTGCTTTTGAGGTGTCTTTATTTTCTAGAGGGGCATCCCCCCCAGACCTTCCACTCCTCACAGTTATGGGCCAAGAAGAAATCTTGCCTCTCCTGATGGTCGAAATGGAGCTTGGAGTCGTTGTAGCATTGAACAGACACAGCCCCAACAAAATCGCTCCTGCAACACACTGGTGCCCCACAAAATCACTCCCCCTCCCTGAAGTGCTCCTCCCTCACTGAGCAAATGCTTTTCAATCCCGGAAGATAAAGATGTCCGTGCTGCTCCTGTATGGTAAAGTCTCAGGGCTTCAGCCTCACAGCAGGAGAGTGACAGGGGTGGAAAGCTGCACAGTAGAATGGACAATCACGCTCCGCCTTTGCTTTTCAGGCTGGCTCCTCAAAACAGCCCTTGAGACAGATGCTGTGCCTCAAATACATGTCACATCCAGCCGGTTTAGCAATATTGTGCCTGTTTCTTCTCAGCCAAGTCAAGGAGAGGAAGGAGAATATCATATATGTTACTGCAAGTTCACACAGACATCATAGGAATATTCAGAACAAGGTGGGGCAAATATGTTTCATAATAACACAAGAAGAAGTCATGTGCTTACACTTTGAAACACTGCTTGCAAAAGCATTTATGTAACACAACAAAATATAATGACAAAGAATAAGACAAAATATAACGTATAGCAAAACGGTTTCTTTGATGGCAGCAGGTCTCACATTCATGGAGAGTTGTGGGTTGGGCTGTGCGTGCTAAGAGGTGGCACCAGGCATCTCTGGTTCTCTTCTCTCTTCTCTTCTCTTCTCTTCTCTTCTCTTCTCTTCTCTTCTCTTCTCTTCTCTTCTCTTCTCTTCTCTTCTCTTCTCTTCTCCTCTCCTCTCCTCTCCTCTCCTCTCCTCTCCTCTCCTCTCCTCTCCTCTCCTCTCCTCTTCTCTTCTCTTCTCCTCTCCTCTCCTCTTCTCTTCTCTTCTCTTCTCTTCTCCTCTCCTCTCCTCTTCTCTTCTCTCTTCTCTCTTCTCTCTTCTCTCTTCTCTCTTCTCTCTTCTCTCTTCTCTCTTCTCACCTGGTCATAGTCCCTCTCAGCATCTCGGAAAAAAACAACTCTCTCCCTGCCAAACTCAGGCCACAGGGTGACGACCTCTCAGTGTCTGTGGCGTTCAGCCTTTGCCGCACAGCTACTGACGGGCGCCTCCTTTGCCTTCCTCCTCTGGGACCGGGCGCGCGCCTGCCTCTTGGCCAGTGCCAAGCTACTGTATTTGCACTTGGCAGAGCCACATTTGCAGCTCAAGTATTTGCCCTTGATGTCCCAGAACGTCCTCTGGTAGTCGAAGCTGCAAGAGAGAGGCAGACACGGCGTCACTGCACAGCAGCAGCACCTGGCAGAAAAAGGGATGGGGCCTCGGCACAGGACGCGGGGTGGCGAGTGCTGGGGGGGGAGTGGGGTACAGCCCCACCAGCACGGGGATGGAGCCAAGCAGCTCGCCAGAAGCCCAGCTCTCAGCCCTCTGCTCTCCATCCTTCCTGCAGCCCAGGGACAGCACCTACCCAAGCTCTTCTCCAGCTTTGATGGCCCTTCTGCTGAAGAAGACCAGCCTGGGGAAGCGCCTGTCCTGATGGGACGTGAAGGCCCTCGTTACAAAGACGTTGGGCTCGCAGTAATGGTTGATGAAGCGGCTGATGTTCCCATAGAAACGTCCATCGATGCAGTACACCTCTGCGCCCTGCAGGAGAAACGGAGCGTCTCTCATGAGAGGACGTTGGCTTCCGCGCCCTTACTCATACTCGTTTCAGTACAACAAATGACCCAACACTTGGTCCTTCCACTAATGTGGCTGCAGCAGTGCGCAGCCACAACTCCCAGTCCCCACTCGCCTTGCTCCTTTCCTCGTATCTTTACCGAGAACTTACAGAGCTGCCAGTCAACACGGCTCACACCGCGGGGCCACACTTGACTACCAAACCCTGAACAGCTCAGCTCAGGCTGCCCAAACGGCCTTCACAGAAGCCTCTGTCGAGCACCACATCTGCTGCTGGCCGCACGCACCGCGCTGGCCCAGCGCTGCTGGGCTGTGGCCACCTGAACAAGCCCTAAGCCTCGCCTCAGACACTCTCTCTGTGAACTAAAACGCAGGGAGGACACGGCCCTCCCCTAGAGGGGAATTCAGATTAAGCTGTACATCGGGATGGACACACATACGCTCGTTGCTCTTCTGGAGAGGCAAGAGCTCTTTGGGTTTGCCTCCATAGAGCCCTCCAGATACAGCACCTTGTTGTTCAGGTCAAACAGGTAGGTGTCTTCACGAAGATTTGCCTCGGCATCGGAGATCACCTCACCAACGTACCTGCGAGCAGATGGGAAAGGCAGCAATGAGATGCTGACGCAATCACAGCCTTGGCTTTCAAGCTCTCATTGTAGCAAGAGGCAAAGAAGGGACACGGCCTGGCCAAAGCAGTGAGGCTCATCTCACAGCCACCCGGGCACTTTCACAAGCAGATCAGCAGCCACCATCCTGCTGGAAGGGCTTTGCTAAGGTCGGTGCTCTCTTGCTTTGGGAGCAGTTTACTCGCAGGACATGGGGACCTTTGGTACTTCACAGAAAGCCCCACCTGAGGACACACTTCAGAGTCTCCCCGCAAAAAGCAGCTTGAAGCTGCGTGTTGGAAAAGATAATCTGAGCATCTGGCAGCTCCTGACATGGCAGAAATACTTGGCCAATTCACTGCAGATTTCTCTTTTCCTTTGTTTTCAATTTAAATCCTGAGATACTCTTCCCCAACCTTCTGCCCCAACTCAAGGAAACACCACTCACGAGTTCTAAAAACCCCCAGCCCTTATTTCCACCAGCAGCACCAGTCCAGGCCTCTTTAGGAGGTCTTAACTCACCGCACTATTTCAAACCCTTTCCAAAACACTTCACACAGCACATGCACCGCTTTCAAGCCTCAAACGCCTCTTGCCTGAGAGCGAGCGCTCGGCTGCGTTCCAACTAGAGGTGAAAGGGGAGCAGCCCCCAGGCCCTTGCACAGGGATGAGTTGGCCAGAGCTGAGGACAAAAGCTGAATCACTCACTCGCACACAAAGGTTCCTGCCGGAATGTCCTCCATCGTCCGCACGCCCCAGCCCATCTCTCGTGTCCGGAAAAGCTGTAGCTGGACCCTGGAAAAGAGCACAGGAAACATGCTAATGGCAGCCCTCTGCAGGAACACAACGGATTGTCCCTGAGAGAGGAGCAGAAAAGCAACAACTTCCCATCACCACACATCCAAAGACAATTTCAACCTCCAGCCCTGACAGTTCTCACGCTGGCACCACTGTGGCCACAGAATCACGGAATCCCACAACGGGGGCGGCTGGGAAAGGCCTCCAGAGATCATCCAGCCCAACCCCCTGCTAAAGACAAAGGTGCTCCCTGGGGCCGGGCTGTTTGGGGCACCGTTATCCCACCCTCAGCATTTCTCTTCCCTTCCACGGGCACAGGCAGCACTCGGGGAAAGGCAGGGAAGGGGCAAGGGGACCGAAGGCAGCAGAGCTCTGCAGGGCGAGGGCTGCAGAGGGAAGGTGAGGAGCTTCGCCTTGGGAACTCACAACACCTTGAGCTAAGAGCTCTGATCCTTTAGCCCTCTGCTAGGGCCAGTGCATTGAGCAACTCCATCATCTCCAGCTCCCTGGCTGAAAGACAAGCAAGAAACGCTGCAACTGCAAACTTCTTGGTGCAGGAGCTGCTCTCTGGAATTTGACCGACGATGCAGTTCAGAGGCAGAGAAACAAGCCTGTAAGTCACCCTGCCTCCTGCGCAGACAGGACTGGAGTTCAGTGCAGGGTGAAGGATCTCCAGGGCTGGGGAAGGCTCGCTCTGTCCCCGAGGGAACCCAAACCCGCTGTCAGCAACACCGTTCTCAGAAGAGAGAGAAACCTGACGCTCACCTTCACGTCACCCTGTTGCTTTTCCCAGTACTTCTCTTCCCCCCACCCATTCCCTCCTGCACCGCCAACTCAAACCAGGGGCTGTGCGTTTTCTCCTGTTTGCTCCCAGCTCCTGGAGCCTTCACCAGAGCAAAACACGACTCCATGAGAGCCAGCGTTCTCAAAGGAACCCACCTGCATGCCACCACTGTGTGCTGGCACCTGCCCAAACTTCGGGCTCATCTCACAAAGTCTTGGGGCTTTGTGGGTTTATGGGAGGCCCATCTTGTTTGGTGTTGGCCTTGCCAAGAGAAGCTCAGCTTGGCCCCTCCTCTCACCTGGGCCCGTTCTGCACCACGCGGTTCCTACACGTCCGCCAGCACGAGCACATGGGATTGCACTCAAAGATACACTGGGGCATCCTCTTGTTGAACCCAGGCTGGAGTCGGCCGTCCTGACGTGGAGAGGCATTCAAGACTGGGTTAGTGGCTCTTCCTGTGATCCAGCATCACCAGGGCAAGCAAGAGCACAAACTCCCCAAGCGGAAACACAGGCCAGAGAACCCCAGGGCAGAGCCGTAGCCCGACTTCACTAAGCACAGCACCAGACCTTAACTTCTGCAGTGCTTTTGCTCTACCCCGACAGCCCCACACTCCCCACCACCACCCACAGATGACAAAGAGCAAGACTCCACCTCCATCTTTGCTGCCTGGCATCACCCTGTGCACTGCCAAAACGCTCTGAGGCACCATTATGAGCATTCTGCAGTGCTCTAGGGCAGAAGCTGATGTTCTCTCTGTCTCTGGAATAAAGCCGAGACTTCCCGAGTACTAGGCCCGTACTCCCAAGTTCTGTGAACCGCATTCTCTTCCTAAGTAATGCTCCCCAAAAGTACTTACCCAAAACCAACCACGCTTCTGGAAATGTTGCAGTTAGGACACCTTTTCTTCGCCTTCATCCCAAAGGATCACGACAAACAAAAGCAGGCAGCATGCCTCTGCACTCTCCCCTCCCCTGCTTTACACACGGCAGCGTTTTCCGTGTGGCTCAGAAATGGAAGCTGATTTCACACAAGGGTTATGAAATGGCTCTAAGTAATGGCTCGGGTCCCATGACAGTCCCATAACACCCATCAAAAACAAACAGCTTCCCCGAGTTCACCTTCTGTTCTTGCCACACACACCTCAGAGCTGAGGCTACAACTTTAGGCATTTTAACAGAGAGGGAGATGTGCTGAGCAAGGAGCTCTTGGGAAGGTGCCCCAAATGCTGCGAGTGGCAGCTCCAAGCGCTGCTCTGACCCCAGAGGAGCTGCCGTGTCCTCACCTGATCGTAGAAGCAGCCCCCGCTGAGCTGCCGACACACGCAGTTCCTGGAGGAGCAGTCGTCGACACACGAGCAGCGCTGGAACAGGAGACAAGGGGTGAACTCCGCGCCACTCGCACCTCACTCACAGAGCAACTCCTGGGGCTGGCGCGGAGAGGAAACCAGGAGTCTGGCCTTCTCCGGCTGCAGCTCATCAGTCAGAAAGACAACAGCCTCAGCTGCAGTTTGCTCGCAATATTAGGACCGGGCCAATCCCATTGGCCATGAAAAACCCATTCTGAGCTGCAGTGTACTGCACCACCTCTCAATGCGCACCCCAGGACAGGGAAAACCACAGCGATACGCAGGACTCCTCACCTGTAAGTGAGTGATGTTCCTATCAACGGCCACCTGGGAGGTGAAGCAGCTCCTCACGATGTACTGGAAGCCGCTGGGACACGGCTCACTGTCCACAGCATTGACGCAGGGAATCGGGACCCACTCGTAACCCCGTGAGATGTCACTGGCATTGGCAGAAAGAGAATTGTCACAGAAGGAAAGCTCCCCTGAGACATGGGCCACTCCAGTGCCATCCTGGGCCAGCATTACCGCCTGGGATCACTGAGAACTCAAATAGACTTCATTTTTCCCACCCTGCCTTTCAGATTGTTCCTTGTGCTCGTCAATATTCCCATTTGGAGCACAAGCCACGGTCTGAATCAACAGGTACTTAGCTCTTGCTAAGCTCAAACTGACCTCCATAGCCCTTCCAAAAGCCAAGCAAGAACTGGCAATCCTCTCTTAAGCCATGCCCCCAGCCTCCCCCGTGCAAGGGCTCTATTTGCTGACCCGCAAGCAAAGCCAGCCATATTCTCACCTGCTCAGGACCGTTTCTGTCAGGGTAGGCCTCTCTTCAACAGTCTCCCTTGTCTGCAGGGCCACACAGACCTCAGAGTTCAGGCCAGCGCCCTGGACTGGAATCTCACTCTCCCGGTTCTTTAAACTGACCTCCGAGCCACATGAAAGAGAGAGACTGCAAAAGAGCAAGAAAGAAGCAGCGTTCCCCATAAGAAAGCATGCAAGAGGAAAAACAGCTGAATCACATCCTCCAGCCAGCCCTTCAGCAACAAGGAGGGGGCTGTGGCAGTGAATAATCACCTGAGCTTGCTTTACCAAGCACGGCTCAGTGAACCCTTCTACGTGAAGGCCCTGGCAGATGCCATAGATTGGAGGTGCAGGCACTCGCCAGAGCTCTGGGCAAACCTGGCCTTGCTCCAGGCATGACAGGTACTTTGTGGTACAGCCTCACTTCACACAGCCTTGAAACTCACTCTGGCAGGGAAAGATGTGGGCTGGGAAGTGCAGGATGGGAAGAGAAGCAGCCCACAGGAAGCTGCTATTGAACTTGGCCCTTGGTCATACTCAGCAGCTTCTGGGAAGCACACATGGGGACTTTATTCATAGCAGCCACCATGCAAAGGAAAAGGCCCGTTGCCATATTATTCCATGCTAGTTGGGGGGGGGGAAAAAGCTTTCATCTAGGACACCTCAGGCCTTTCTGTTGGGAAGCCCAGGCTGGGCACAGCCCCTCCAAGCCTCTGCCCAAGACTCCAGGAGCACTCCACGATTTCTTCTCTTTCTGACACCAGCTCTGGCAGCAGCAGCAGCTCATGTATCGGACCCAGGAGCAGGAGCAGGAGCAGGAGCAGGAGCAGGACAAGGAAGAAACAAGCCTCCCACCCCAATTTTGCTTTGTGCTTAAATGCCAAAGGCATGAAGAACTTGCCACAAAAAGGAGCTGCACTGCTCTACCATGCCATTGTCATGCACCCTGTGCATGGAAACCTGGAAACCCAGAAGCATGGAGCAGGTCAGAAAAGACACCAGGGCAAGACCAAATCAGACAGGAGGTCGGAGCACTGTCCAACACAAGGATGGCTCCGTTTGTTTTCTCCTCTGTGTTTTCATCCTCCCTTTATACCTGTGCCCACTGGTGCAAGTCAGGAGCTACAGCCAGGTACTGCCTGAATTTCCTCAGCACTTAGCACACCTGGCAACGTCAACTCATTCCACTGATATTCCTTCCATTCCTAGCAATTCCTAGCAATGGAAGGAAGAGACGATTTTCACTCCTGAGCCCTCCTATCTTCACAGCCTCTGTCCCAGCTCACCCGGTGCCTGTTGAGCTCATCTCCCTTTCAGTCATTCTTCTCTGGTTTAACACTTTGCTTTTTTTCTTGGGAACCAGGCTGGAGGTCCCCATTCTTCGTCTTTTCCTCCGACATCCTGCAGCAGCTGGAAAAGAGAAGAAATAGAAACCCAAAATTTACTCAGCAATGAAAAGAAGAAGAGCTACAGAGGAGAGGCTGTCCTGGGGGGAATTCCCATTTGAGGGCGCGATCCGAGGAAACCGCTTCCCACTCCAACAAGTTGATTTACGAGCCAACCTCAAGATGACACACACATATGTGCCAACACACAAAGAGCTGTCCGTCAGTGCTGCAAACCCACTCCAACTCTGAGAAGCCTCTCCAAACTCCTTCTGGCCCCTACACCACCATACACAACAGCCAACACCTTCAATTACCCGTCTTTGGCAGTGCTGCTAACGCCGTAGGAGGCTGAACAGAAGCCAGCTTACTCAAACAGATGCTGCAAGGACACTGGCAGAGAAGTGCCTACACAAACTGACATCTGTCTAACCCGGTCTGTGGCAGCAGCCCTGCTGACACCAGCAGGAAAGGAAACCCTGAAGAGATTCCGGGACTGAAAGGTCCCAGGAGAGATTTCAGTCCTTCTTAAGCTGCCTCATCTCCCACTCAACCACACAGACACACCTTTGGGAGGTGGGTGCTGCGGGGGATTTTTACTCTGTCCTTTTTACCTCTCTGTGACTTCAGGGGGGCCACGTAGCTCTGCTTCCCAGGCACCGACTGGGGAAGGCCTGGGAGACAGGGCAATGGCACCGGCTTCCCAAGCGCCAGGATGTTTCTGTGGCATTCCTCCTTGGCTTCTTTTGGGTCGGACTCTTTGCTTGCATTCTGGAAAACAACATGCAGTTAAATTGAGCTTCTGCATTTAAAAAAATACCACACCAGAACAACACAACAGAAAAGAAGTGCAATTCCTTTCTCTCAAGTATAATCACTTCAACTGCAGACAGCACCACACACTCAAAGCAAAAGCACACAGACCCTCCTCTAGCACAGAACTTTACTTTGCCAAGAGACTCCAAGACACTCCCAGCCTGCTGCTCCTTCCCCTTCTGGAGGCTACTGCCTTGGAGGGTGAATGGCCACCTGGCAGAGGTGGACTGGCAGGCCAAAGCGGCCACAGATCCTCAAAAGGATCAGACACTATTTACACGGGCATTTGGTTGGCTATGGAGAAGGCAAACAAGTGCATCACATACACCTATTCCCTGAAATAGTCCCTCAAGTGTGGCTGTCACGTCCAAGACGCGTGACAACGGTCCTGCAGGCACGTTTCAGAAGAGCAGGCAGCAAAGGGAAGGGATCCTACAAGCTCCTGCTGGCAACCAAGAGAATGCTGTAGTTGCCACTGAGTCTCCACACACTTTCTAAGAGAGCTGAGGGTGGCCTTGAGACTCTATTTTAACACCTGTGTCCCTCTGTAAGAACAGAAACCATAGCAGTCGGGACGTGGATGCTAAAAAGCTACCACTGCTAGCGCTGAAGTCAAGGTCTAAAGAGCACGGGAAGCAACGTCTTAAACCCGTCCCCCACACCCAGCCGGGTGATGGATATCCCCAGCAGTCAAGGTGGCTGCAGCTGCTGTTGCTGGGGGTGTCCTGGGCTATCTTGGAGTGAGTGAGAGGGATGCTTTGCTGCAGACCCTGTGTAAAGTCATTTGCTCTCATCAGGCTTTGCTTCCCAGTCTCACCGTCTCCTTCAGAATTGCCACTTTCTGCTCTCCTATTTAATGTAGCGCTAGAGGCCCGCAGGCTTACTTTTGTCTTGTGCTGAGTGGTCTGCGCTGGCTCTGGGGGGCTGCCAGCTTCACTGACCTCACAGGAAACGCCGATTCCACCATCTACGTCTGGTTTTCGTTCCGCCGCTTGCTCTTCTGCAGCACTTTCATCTTCAGCTGTGACATGAAACCCTGCAGAAGGAGGGAGGATAAGGAGGATGAGAGGAGAAGGTGCGAGTTGCTGGCAGGAGCTGGGAACCTGTGGAGAAAGGAGCACGCGCCGGACCAGGTTTGCTGGCAGGACTTGTGATCTCATGGGGGACCCACGCTGGAGCAGTCTGTCTGGGATGCCCCATGTTGGGGCAGTTTGTGAAGGGCTGCACCCTGTGGGAAGGACACACGCTGGGGCAGTTGATGAAGAACTGTAGCCCCTGGGGAAGGAGCCACGTTAGAGAAGTTCCTGGAGGACTGTCTCCCGTGGGAGGGAGCCCACACTGTAGCAGGGGGAAGTGTGAGGAGGCTTCCCCTGAGAAGAAGGAGTAGCTGGACGGTCCACAACTCCCCTTCCCCATCCCCCTGCGCTGCTGGAGAGGGAGGGGTGAGAGTCCCGGGAAGAAGAACCCCGCCCCGGTTGGGGGAAGGTGTTTCGTTATTCACATTGTATTGCTCATTTTCCTTGCTGTCTTCTGCATATTCAGGAACAAATGGAAACGTTTCTCCCCAAGATGAGTCTGGTTTACCCGTCATGGTCGCTACTGAGCGATCTTCCTGTCCTGTGACGTTTCTCTCCCTCCTGGCCAGTTTAGGAGGGGGACTGATAGAACAACTTGGTGGGCACCTGGCACCCACTCAGGCCTAAACCACCACAAGCACATTCAATGCCTTTCTAGACTAAAATAACTACAGGATCCAGGGGCTTCTTTTCTTTCTTTCAATCCCATCCAAACATTCCCGTGCTCCCCAGCAATAAATCTTTCCCACCACACACTTCACACCTGAGACGAAACAAAGTCAAGTATGATCACCACGTACGTGCAGAAAGGTTTCTGACACGACCACCTGTCAGCTCCCCAGCCCACCTGCACTGACAAGAATTCACTGACACCATCAGCCAAAGGATAACACGGACCAGCTCTTAGGGACTCCTTGTGCGCTTTTCCTTCTAGGGGCCAGAGAGGAAAAGCATCACAGGTACCGCCAGCAAAAGCTTTGGCCGGGTGGGCTGGCAGAGCAGCTAGGCCCGATTCCCAGGAGCTCCAGGAGGGGCAACTCTCACTTACAGTACTGGGAAAGCCCCCGCCTCAGAGCGGAGGAGACTTCTGCCAGCCACGAAAGCATGTCGGGATGCCTTCAAAGGGCACCACAGGGCAGCAGGGACGTCTAGCTCTCTTCCCGCGCCGCTGCTCACACCACTCGGACGCGCACAAGGAGACGCTGCAGCGCCCACCGGACGAGCAGCCACAAGTCGCCGTCGCTGCGGCAACTGCCACCGGCCGCTGGCGAGCGCGGGACCACGCACAGCTCCAACGGCCGTCTGCGAGCGCGGCCCGAGCGCGGCACCACGGACAGCTCCGGCGCTCTCCCGCGCTGCCGCCGCAGCACGGCCCGGCCGCCAACAACACGCCGCTGCTGCCGCACCTCGCACTCCACAAACCCACAGCCAAACACCATCGCTGCCCACACAAGGAGCCCCGCACTCCAGCCTGCTCCCCGACACCACCCATCCAGATCCCTGACTCGGCCCTTCAGCACCACAACCCAACCCCTGCCGCAGCACCTACTCACCTCACACCAATGGCACCCTGAGTTCAGCCAAGACACCGAACCCACTGCCTCAGACAACTTCTCAACTGCAGCACCTCACCTATTGCTCCGCAACACTAGCAGCCTTCCCTGCAACAGCACATCTTCATGGAGGTCTCCAGCATCACCATCTCCACCAGTGCCGGAGCCAGACAGCACTCGCAGGCTCTGCTGCAGCACTGCCCATCACCCTGGCTTGCGGGACAGACCCCTCCGTCTCACTCAAGCCTGCAAGCTCCCCGCATTTCCTGCCTCCTCTTGGACACAGAGAAAGCACCACTTTGTACACAGGGCTGACACTCACCACAGGCCAGTGAGGCTGCAGCACATCTACGGGACGTGCTAACCCAGTTCAAATGGGGATCTCATCCTCACTCTGTGTCACTACCCTCCCGAGTCACGGCAGAGGAAAGAGAGCAAGACACACTCTCATTCACACCAAGTCTTGAGCCCAAGCAGCACTTTCCCTTAGCCTTTGGATCTACAAGCTTAAACCTCTCAATGGTTTAGGGCCCGACTTCAATATTGACAGATGACCTGCCAAGAGGATTGTCCCCAGGGGAACAAAACCCGCAACAGACCTGGTCTTACCTTGCAGGCCATGGCTCCCATCAAACACACCACCAGGCTGCTCCAGCAGCTAAGCCTCAACTAAAACCCAGAAGCACCAATAGTGCAGCAGGCCCTACTAAAGTGTTTGTCCCCATCTTTCTTCTAAGCCCCATTTAAGTACTGAAAGTACTGAATCAAGTAAGTGATTAGAGTAGGTACAAAAAATGTCTCTCTTGCTCAGTAAAAACCCGGTAAATGTCAATAATGTTCAGCAGAATGCAGTGGTTTCATTCCCAAGGCTTCACTCCTCCTCACAAGGCTTCCTTATGTAACAAGGTGCCAGGTAGGTAGCAAAGGCAGGGAAGAGAGAAGGTCACGCGTTTTTTTTTAATGGCAATGCGTTGAATTCTCATGAGACTTTGCCTCATCTCTGGAAGGAGGACGTTTCCCTCCACGTTGATTGAAGCGTCCAAGAAACAAAGGTAAAAGGAAAGGAAAACGACACCTTTATTATCATTGATAGTTTGGCCTTCAGAAAACCCTTAGAAAACCGCTGGAATTTGTTCCTTGTAGAGAACCATCTGTCAAGCACTTGGAGAAAACAGACTCAAGCAGGAGGACTGTATCCCAGGGTTACAGGGAGGAGGAGCCTGCTGGCAGTCTTTTACTGCCGGAAGGCTGCGGCTTCTGTTGCATCCCTGGGTGTGAAGCCTGCAGGGAGGCTTTCCATCAGGCACTTGACCTGCTCCTGACCCGCTTTGATTTGATCCTCCAGCTCTCGCTGCTCTATGAGGAGTGCGGATGTCATCTAAACAAAGTGCTGGCAATCCTGCAGCTGTTCTCTGTCATGGCGTTGCTCAGGATCTCCAAGACCAACGTCCTCGATGGTCAACGTTCGCCTGCAGTTCCCAGGCTGCTTCGTGCTGGCTGGCCAGCAGCTTCCTCTTCTCCTTCAGGGAATTCTGCACACACCAGAGACAGTGCTTCGGTACCAGCAACACCAACCTCACTGATCCCCCCCTCTCCTTCATCCCAACACTACCTCTGCCACCTCTGGGGAAGGTGAGATGCCTGCTAAATTCCCAGGCACATACTCCAAACCTCCACCTCTCGGGGAGGAGGATGAATTCCTCATTACGGACTGAACGTGAATCTCGCTCAACGTGACTCTGAGTGTTCTAGTCCATGGGGGCCAGAAAGCGCTCCAAGAAGGTCGGTAAAACTTGCTTGAAAGCAGCAACTACTGGGACAATCTGTCTTTGCCTCTCACAGCCACCCAAAGAATGTTAAGCAATGTTAAAACACGGCTTCAAATCGGGAAAAAAGCATCAGCACACAACACCACACAGCCTTTCCTTCAGCCACGGCTGACACACACGCTGTCCCAGAGACACAGAAACTCTCCTCTCCCGCCCTGCTCTCCTTTCACCCAAGCCGTCACACTGAAGTTGTGCTGACCGAGCTGCTGAGGTGTACACGGATTTCAGCAGCTCAGTGGAGCAAGAAAGTGGGGCAGGAAACGAGTCACCGACGCGTCTTTGGGGTCGGTAGGTAAAATGGGGGAACTGCCTACGCTAAAGATGGAAATCCCAGCCGGAACCCTCACGCCCGCTGTGCAGACACTAGCTGGACTCTGTTCCTCTTTCCAACCTGTGCGCTTGGCATTTGGCACAATACAATGTAGGCTCACCTCAGGCTCGGGCAAGAGTTGTACTCACATTTGCAGTGAGTAGCACTCACTTAGCTCTCTAAGCTCCATCTGGCTTACCCTACCAAAGCTTCTCAAGGGGCCTAAACATGCTGAGCCCCCATGCAACCTGGGACTGCTGACATCTCTGTTACTGTGCTTAGGACTGACTTGCTTCCCATTACAAAGGTGAAGAGAGCAAAACCAGCTGACACCTCCAGAGACGGTGCATTCCCTGCCCCGCTACCAAGCTTAGCATTGTTTGCTACGCAGCCTGGAGAGCTGAGCTCAACGGCCAGGCACATAGCCCAGCTCACCAGAAAGGACTTTCAGCTGACCAAACACACTTTGCAAGTTACAGAACTGGACAGACATGCTGCAGTACAACATGAGGAAGAGCTTACAGTGAAATCACTTCTCCAGTGAAAAAAAGCTCACAGCAACTTACTCCTCCTAACTGCTGGGCACGCCCCGTCCAGTACCGTGCATGTGCAGACGATTTTGCTAATTTCTTATCATCCCTCCATTGACACAGGCAACACACAACTGCTTCACGCTGCATGATGGCAGGAGCTGATCCTGCACGGACAGAGGGAACCTTACCATACACCTACCTGGCTCCTGTGCTGACCTCAGGGAAACAACCTCTCACCACAGGGCCCAAACCACTGCTTTCCCTTCTCAGCACACCCTGCAATACAAAGACAGTATTAGCAGAAAGCAAAACAAAACGACAAAACACTGATGCTTCCCAGGAAGCAGGGAGCACACCGTGTGCCAAACACAGCCAGTGGAAAACTCTCCGTCAGGTACCACTCTCCAGCGTCCTACTTCTCCTTAGAGGACCCGTCTGCTTTTTTCTGGGTGCACTGTGGGACAGACTGAAGGCAGACTTACACAGAAAAAAACGGGGTTAAAACCTCTCAGCAAGTCCTTACCTCTTCTGAAAACACACTCAATGCTACCAATGGGTCCTGGGCATTCACCTCTGGTTTACATGCAAGCAAGAAGCTGAGACATCACCGAAGCAGCCTGAATTGCGGCAGCTAAGCAGTGAACAGCCTGTGCCCAAGTCCAGTGCCCAAACTGGACTGAGAAACGCCGCAGAGATGCTGAGCGCCACAAAGGTTGGAAACTCCAGCACAGGCAGAGCTGCTGAAAACCATCACCAAGTCTGCCAAAGAAAAGCCTCCGGAAGATCTGAGGGTTTCTCAGGAAGACCTGAGATGCCCTGTGAGGGTGACGGAGCACTGGCACAGGCTGCCCAGGGAGGGTGTGGAGTCTCCCTCCTTGGAGGTCTTTCAAGACCCGCCTGGGCACGTTCCTATGCCACCTGATCTAGGTGGACCTGCTTCTGCAGCGGGGTTGGACTAGATGATCTCTCAAGGTCCCTTCTAAGCCCTACCATTCTAGGAGTCTATGATTCTAGGATCTGTCGCAGCTTGGTTTAGTACAAGAACTCCCAGCACAAACTGCAATGTAGCTGGAATCACCTGAGGAAGGAGACAAAGGAACGTATCCTGCTGGGAAGATCATGAATGACTGGGGAAAACACATCACGCAACTAGAAGCATGTCCCACCTGAAAAAAGGACAAGAATCTTTCAAGGACACAATGCACTCACCCAGTTCTTTGGGCGCATCATTCCCCTGCTCCCTCCTCACTATCGACTGTAGCGGCAACAGTTTAACACATCCAAAAAGCTGGATGGACAACAGCTAGCTAAGAACTTTGTAGTATGGTTTCTGCTAGCTGACACCCTGGCCCAAGGAAAAGGGGAAACTGCTCTCATCAACGTCAGCAGATCTGCTCAGTTGCACACCTTTTTTGGTGGGGGTAGGGGGATGGTAGTTGCTGCTATACACATCTCTCTGCTAGACTCACTGCTCTTGAGCAGACCAAAGGGGTCTTTTGCACGCAAGAAACAAAAGATGGACAGAAAACCAGCCCAGCCTGGCTGTGCTTTGCCACGTTGCCTCACACATTTGCAGAAACGTACTTGCAGAACATGGCATCCAACTTTCTTTTCACCAAGCCAGACCGTTTCCAAAGTACTCAATAGAACATCAAGAGAACAAAACTGCAGCCAACTCCAAAAACATACGCATCCACACGTTGCAAGAGAAACTGACTGCAACCCCACTTAGAGGGGGTGCACCCTCAACAAGACTTGCCATAGAAGAGATTTCTGTGAGACAAACAGCTCTTTGGGGAATTTCACTGCACTGGAACTAGAAGCTCATTTCACAAACACCAGAACACTGCTGTTGCACAGGAAAGGCCCCTGAGAACGGGTGAATTTCAACCAGTAAGCCTTTACATACAGGCTCCCCTCCAACTAGTACTGTCTCGTGCTTTACAACCTACCAGCACCTGAAGAAGGGAAACCAAGGGCAAGAAGGTGGCATGCTGAGGACATCAGAGCACATTACAAGTAGTACAGCTGCATCTTGAGGACAATAGCTGACGATGCATCTGTCACACTGCCGTCTCTGAGCGGAAAATAACGTATTTGAAATCATTAGGGGAGTCTCTCCAGAAACTGATTTCCACTGTGAGTCAAATGCATGCTCCTGAAGCCATGCACTGAATTCTAATAGTTTACACACACTGACTGAAAACCCAAGAGCACAAAAAGGTAAAGAAAATATCGTCCCCGTTTTAAATTCACCTTCGTACAACAAGCTGAGACAAGGCATGCCATAGGATTTAGATGCACTAGACAGAACACAGCACAGCAGGTTCAACAGTTTGGGACATCACTTGGAAAAAAAATACAGCTGCACACGCAGCTCGTCATAAATTTGCCTACAACTTAAATTCCTACGGAAAACTAAACAGCCAGAAAAACGTATCCGTTGAGGTAATGGGAAAGAGCTGGACAGCACATGCAAACAGCAGCCTCGCTGTGACAACTTGTTTCCAAATATACAGTAGACATGATAAAAACTGACAGTGCAATTATTCTAAAGCATTTGGCTATGTGCTACCACCACACAGACTGCAGTGCCACCAGCAGAAAAAGTGCTTTTAATACCTGTCCTTGCCTAACAGCTGAAAAACCTACTGAAAATCTGCCTCTTGCTTGCAAAGCTGTAAAGCTGGACCAAAGAGGCTTTAGAGCAGCTCAGGTGACTTTGAGTTTCTAATGGTCTAAGTGGAATGTTCGTTTATAATGGTCTTCCTGCAGGATACAAGACGACGTAGCACAAAAGACTCACCCAGTACATACCAAGTCCTTGTCCCTGTGTTTGCATTTGAGCAGTCAGGTTACACCCTGTAGTCTGCGGTACGCGTAAGCTTCCTCAGAACAGCCAGCAGGGAAGGATACAAATATGATGCACTCTGGGATGTAAGCGAGGTCAACTTCACAGCCTTCCTCCATAACGGGAACAAAGTCAGCACTTCTGTGAAGAAATGAGACGCAACAGTCCAGAGCAAAGCAGCCAAGACCAAGCACAGCATAGTAACAAAAAGAAACTGCAACTTGGACTCGTACTGCCAAGCAGCTGATGTTTCCAACATTTTCATCGTAGTTGCCATTTATGAAATGCCTACAGAGCTCCAACGATTCAGTTCAGTACACAAATGGAGTTAGACAAAGGTCAGAGCTCTTCCCATCAAAAACAGGGTGGCTGCAACCAAGAACGCGGAAAAAACCTAAAATGAATGCCAGCAACTTTGACAAACTCTAGTGCTCCAGATTTGGGACTTACAAAGACAACACAGAGGTACTTCTGTCTGCACACAGCTCCTTTTCTGTAGAGTTCTGCACACGCTTTACAACTGGCAGATTCACCAGTGATCCGTAAAGCACTGCAGACAGGTAACACCAAACGGAACCCAAAACCAATCCCTAAACTGCAACAGCAAGCAAGGTAAGGCAATGAATCTCACACGTTAACCCACAGATAACATCCACTCTCATTGCTTCTTTTCCAGCTTGACAGCAAAACCACGCACCTGACCTTGGCTTTAGTGCTCTTCCCTGAGACTGCGTTCGGATGAGAGGAAACGTTCAGTGCGCTTCTGAGAAGACAGAACTCCCATTTCTGCATCAACCTGCAAAACTAACTTCCTCTCAACTGATTCTCTTAGGACAATACTGAAAGATATACTCCGCTCCTTCCAGTAGCAGAGTCCTAGGAGTCTGGAGAGAACTCTGAGCCACAATGGGTTTGCTTTACGAGAATTTAGTGTGTGCCTTTTGTAGTTCCACGTTCTCACCTATAGTAGCTAGGCATTAAAAAGCATCACAATGTTCTCACCCACAAACCTCAGGAACAGAATTTTTTTTTACCAAAACCTACCTCCTTTAGAAACCGGCAGACGCAAATTCAACAAGTTTTCAACTTGCCTCTTTAAAGACAAGTCCCTGAAATGCACCTAAATCTGGATTTCAGGCAATTCACACATACTACCAGTGTCGTGCTGATGCATGCACTGATGCACTCTGCTTTAGACAGTATGAACCTTTTCCTGTGAAATCACAACTGCCCTACTTCTGGGTCCTTCAACAGGGACAAGTTCTTCCAAATGATGCCAGCACATTGCCTTCAGAACTTCCGAATGCCAGAGCTCCACGCTTGCTCACGGCACGGGTCAGGGAGAAGCTCATTTGGGAATGTCAAACTATTTCATTGTAACCTTAGTTCTCAGCTCCCCCATCTGTTACCATCAGAACAAATGAACTGAGGCAGTACTGAAATTTTACTTAGCACCCTCCCAAAGCTCTGCTGTGCATTTTGGGAGCCTGAAGAAATCACTCCAAAAGTTCAGGACTTCATCACACTTCTCCTGCAATCCTATCAAACGCATTTGTTCCCTCAGATACTTCATATGCCTTTTCCAACCACACGTCACCCTTCCAGCAAATTCAAAGCAAACTTTTCTTCCCCTAAGGCCCACAAAGTCTGCGCTCATCTGCAACATCATTTCCCTCTTGGCAGGTTCAATTTGGTCAGTCCAGGCTTCTACAAAACAAGCCCATTCTTGCTACTCTCAGTTATCTATATTTTGTTCAGGATTCCTCCCTGACATGAGAGGGATGGAGGAAAACACTCCCTGTGCTCCTCAGGCATCCAGCATTCTCCCCAATGCCCTAAAGTCCTTTTGAAGTGCTTTGGAACTTCTCTCCGTAACCTCATCGGTACCAACCTATATTTTGAGAGCAGCGTTCCCCAAGGCAGTAGCAAACACTCCCTTCTGCTAAGGGCTGGAAAAACAAGGCTTGGCTTTCCAAGCTGTATGTCATGAAGGTGTTGAGCTAGACATTTGCCACGCCAGGAGTGTTTAACCACCGCCGCACTATCAGGAGAACCACAGTCTCTGCAGAGAAATGGCAAGAAGAGGCAATCACAAAACAAAAGGTTTTCCAGAGACTGCCAAGACACCAACGGTAGCCCCAAAGTAGTTTACACAGGGGCTCAGTCACGGTGTTTCGGAAGCTAAATGGCTTGGAGTAGCTCTCCACACGCTGGTCTTTATTCACACCTTGGTCATTTGGACTTGGCCCTGCACACTAGTTACCAGCCTGTCCAACGGATACAGGGGTCCTGTGGCTCACCACTACTACCTTGTCAAGCCCCAAAACCACCATCGGGGCCCTGCAGCACCAATCATCCAAGTAAGTTCAGATGAAAGCCAAGTTCTGAGCCATGCTCCTTTCTCCAAGACTACACATCCTGTTCAGTCACAAACTCCCAAAGCCTATGCAAGCATCCCAGGAACCCTTGTTTTAAATGTCAGAACTCACCTCTCCCTTACCGAGCCATCTAAGAGAGCCAGAATGGCTGCTCCGGTTACTAGGAGTTACTAATTCATTGCAGTTCTTAGTACGTATGGCTATGCATTTCTATGGGATTAGAAGGTAATTCATACCAATTCATTCCCACTTTGGAGAGTGGGACTGGGAAACGAACTCTCGGGGGGAAAAGAAACTTTTCAAACTGATGGCTTGTTCATTCTCTTGCAAAACACACGACGGGGTACAAGTAAAGCAAAGTCAAGTTTGCATTCAGAGTTGAGAAAGTAACTTTGCTGCTGGCATCATGGTACATTGAGCCAAAGGCTTTCCAGTCATGGCTGCTCACGTAAGTAGAAAACAAAATCAACCGAGATTTCCTGCACAAGCTCAAACAAAACACTTCAAATACGGCTGCTGGAAATCACCCAAGGTTAGCAAGAGGAGCAGCACCAAAAATGCCATGTCTAAGAGACATGAATGGTGATCATGAGAAAAAGATGCAACAAAGAACAACAGGAAAGTTGTAAAGATCCCCTATGAAAATACACTTCTTAGGCCTATTATTGTCGTGTTGACAAGGACATGCGGCTCCCATCTCCCTTCCCTTCCCCAAGTGCACTGCTGGATTCCACACACCACGCAGGAGTGTCACTGGGCTGCAGGGATCGGTCACCAATGTGACTCAGGGAAACAAAGGCAGCAGAATGAAGTGGATTTGACCCAGGGAACCAAACACAGACAAAAACATTCCCCATGTTGCTTTCACCACCACATACACAAAATATTCTCTCTCTCTAGTCTGGTGGGAATAGAAGCTGAGCAGTGGATACCAGCTGCACCTCAGGGCAGCAGTCAGCACAGCACAGTATAGGGTCCCTACCTCATCCTGTGAGCTTGCTGGTCTGCAGCCAGGAAGGCAGAACATTTGTCCCCTCCTACCCTGCAGCGTTTGTCAAAGCAGCGGCACAGTGATGACAACGAGCTCTCGGTCACACTGTGCCTGCCAGAGCCCTGGCCCAGCACCTGTGGGGAGAAGTGACATGGAGTGAAAGGCCGGAAAGACTTACCCGAACAACACACGGCTTCGATCGCTGCAGTGACTACTCTGCTGGGGCAGCTCCTGGGGCTCTCGGAGCTCGGGTGCCCCGTGCCTATGCCCGAGGCCCCTCTCTCTCCATCTCCTCCCGCTCCCCAGCTCTCGGGTCACCCCCAGGCCTGCCCCAGCTGGGCCCGGCTCAATCTTGGAGCTCCCACCCACCGGGCCCGGGTGGGCAGCAGGCAGGAGACACCCCCACGCCTGTCCAAGGCCCCGCTGGCCCCACGGGCAGCCCCAGCTCTCACCTCAGCCGGGTCACAGCTGCAGCTGAGACTGCGCCTCACAACACCAACATGGCTGCCGGGCAGCTGAGGGGGGGCACTGACAGCTCCCAGTGTGCCCTGGGAACCAACATGGACACCCAGCAGCCTCTGCCCCAGGCCTGCAGCTCCCTCATGGCCCAGGAGCCAAGGCAGCCACCCAACACCCCCTTTACCTGGGCTCCAGATCCTGGGCTGCTCCTTCCTGCTGTCCCAGCCTGCCCCTGCTCAGGGCCCTCTGACCCTGCAGCCCCACGGCCACCTCCCAGGGGCTGCACAGGCCCCGCCCAA